>NC_137099.1:64117384-64147384 GCF_949357685.1 Gobio gobio
ACTAGCACCCGGTTCATTCTGGTGGAAAAGGGGTAAGTGTGTTTGCTGCTGCGACCTGTCTCTAATGACTAGCCAAATGCAACATGAAATGGCATATCGGTCAACACGACATGCTGCTAAAACTTAAAATGTCTTACCTCAAGCTGCATTTGCAAAATTGGCATGCCAAGTTCACCTCTCTTCCCAAGCCATGACCGCATCATATTCTCCTCTTTCTCTTCCTCCTCTTTTTCTCAGCGCACATAAAAAACACATTTACCAAAGTGTGATTCATCTTGCTCTTTGTTTACCACTAGCGCATGCTGATGATGTTTTATTCTTATTTATAAAACGGTTCGTTCCAGTCCTTGATTCTGATTGGTCAATAGCTGTGTTTTATTCACGATAAAACACGGCTATGACCGCTTCACATTCAGATTTAGCATATTCCTTCAGGTCAGTCATATGTTCATTATTAAAAATCAGTTTGAATGTCCGCTGCGATATCACTGAAAATAACCCTAAACAAGCATTTCTTATTCGCCTCAATTCTTCTAATGCTATTTCCTTATTAGTCCTTTCAAACATAGTAATATACTTATAGTAATTAATTCATGACATACTCATATATGCTGTTCAAACCAGACCTCCGCTTTGACAAAGTACATGTCTAAATTCTGCTTTCACTTCTCTAAAAAGCGACCCTGCAAAGGCTGGTATCGGTTTAAGTTTAGCATAACGTCCAGCCATGGTGTAAATACTTGTTTGACTCTTGCTGCTTCTATAGTGTTAAAACCACAGTGTTGAGCTACACTTGCAGAATATACAACCAGAGGTCAGAGCAGATCCTTAGAAGAGATATTTCTGACATGATTAACATCTTCCTGATCTGATATGAACTTATAAATATTGGCAAAGCTCATGCATTGGGGGCTTGCTCTCTTCTTCTGTTCCTTTGCTCTCCTGGCAACATTATTTTAGATATTTGGTTAAGAACTTGTTTATTGTTACTATGTAACCGCACAGAACTTGTTACTGTGGTTTTTCAGTTTAATACCACTACCATGCACTAGGAGGCTATGTTGTATTTCTCCTCTTGTGTATAGAGCACGCAGCGATTATGGGTTAATACACAAAAGCGGCAGAATGAGTGACTAAGAAAGCATCAGAGCATCACCGTGAAGAAGTTCAGGTGCAAAAGGCAGTAGCTTTGCCAAGATAATGCATAAAACACTACACAGCTCCTTTATATCTTCTCAGGCTCCTTCAGGACATGCTGCGGGTGACACAAACCAAGTTTCCTAATAATATCCTATTGCTTTCATACAATACAGCATATTAATACTAGATTTTAAATGACTGACATGGGGAAAAGGTCAAACTATTCTGAAGTTATAGGCAAAAAAAAATAAATGTTCCATTATTCCCCAACACTAGGTGGCGCTGAGCCGAACCTCCTCAGGGCATGATGGATATAGAGTGGTACAGGTATGCCATCACTTTGTAGGCCAAATCGCAGAAACGAGTTAGCATTTTAGTCCGTTCCAGAGAGTGAAATCCACAAGTCCAGAGAGTTTAATCCCTGATTCAGTCCCAGAATCTGTTAATGCAGCCCCCGAGGTGATTTCAGTGGCCCCTGAGGGCTCCCCAGAGTCAAGTCCAGCGTCATCTACTGAATTCATTCAGCGCACGACTCTCACAGTGCATTATGGGTATTCTCTAGCTGCTGAGCGTACATCAGCTGTACATTCGTACATGGCCATCGTACATCGTATATGGCTGTCCTCTCAAATAGTGTCCTATTTAAAGGGTATAGGGGTGATTTCAGACAGAGGCCAGCCCAGCGTTCACCATCTCCAGAGTACTAATCACCTGTACATGTTCCCCATCAGCACTGCCATCAGTCTGCATTTAAGCCCACACCTCAGTTGCACACATTGCCTGGTCTCATTACAGACGCTGTAAGACCTTACATGTGCAACTTCCTGATCCCAGTGGTCTTCGTTATTCTCCCTTGTTATTCCTGAGAATCTCCAATCCGTCATCCATCTCCATCGTCACCTGGACTTCACCTCCCGGCAGCAACTGAAGTGTGTGTGTGTCCCTCCATCCTGGACTCACGACCTCCCAACCAACCTGCAAAGATAAGAGACTGATTCGTTCATTTGATAATACCGTTCACCAGCTAAAAGTCATATTCACTTACCTGTTTGTTTGTTCTCCTCTGCTGCATTTCAATAAATGTTTAAACGTCATCTGTGCTTGTCTTCTCTGAGTATACTTACCGTTTCAATTCTGATACCATCGTCTTCATTCTTCTCATCATGTTCATCGTTTTACTGAACGTGTGTCATAATCAAGCTTGTCTTGTCTGTTCATTATAGAGTTCACAAAGATCAGATTCATCTTCATGACTTGATTTGGTCTTATGTTTTTATTGTAATAATTGTGGCAGTGTTATATCTGTATATAGTTTAGTTTAAAGTGCAAAACAAAGAACTGATGTGACAAATCTGTCACAACATGTTTAGTTAATCTAGTGTCTCTGAAAGCGTCCCATGATGTACAGTCAAAACATCCTCTAAGATTCCTCGTTCCATATCAGTATGGTTGCTTGCTCAGTTAAGCCGCTGTTTATAAAGAGGAACTAAATGAATAGCATTGTGGTCTAAATCTCTTAAGGGGGATTTTGAGTACCCCTTGAATGCATTCTTATTACCAAAGCACAAATCAAGAACCCTTTCTCCTCGGTAATATAGTAATATGTTGATAAAAATGGGGCAGTATATGCAAATTCTCAAGTATGAATTTATGAACGTCTGGTGCAATGTTTTCCAACCAAACTGATCATATTTAACATCTGCCACAGCCCGGAAATTTGCCTATTTATAAATATAAACAATAGCAATAAAAAAATTGTCCAAACTCCCTAGGGAGGTAAAAAATGTCATAATGACAAGGACAAAAGTTTGATATCCCCAGAGATACCATCTCTCATTTACGTAAATGCAGTAGCGTACCGTGGGGTTTCAGCAGGGTGGCCAACTTTTAAGATCAGGTTGGACTGAGATTTTCTTTTCTTTTTTTGGGAGGAGGGGGTGTGTGTGTGTTGAGGTATACGTTATATAGGTTGAGGCTGACGGTGTATGACGGTATATTGATTCCGATTTCAGTATCAATTCATAGCCTACTAAGAGGAAATAAGGATATGTACGTTATTAACATTTTAAAATTTCACATTTAGAGAAATCTAGTGTTTGATCATATCTAAATATTTATTAAAATGCAAAACTGCAATACTTTTTTGAGCAACTACATTAGATACATGTATATTGATTAAAGAGCCATAAAGGCACCAGTGGGTAATGGCATTACAAATGGAAATTATTATTTTTCGAGCCACAAAATGACTCTAATTTGCCTCTTTGAATAAGAATTCTCTAATTTAACCTTAATTACTATACTAATTGTAATATAAATAATAAAAATATTAGAAGAAAAATATTTGAAGTGGTCATTAATGGACCATAATTATTGCACAAATAGTATTTAGTACCAAAATATCTCAAAATATTCAATACATATTAATGAACTAAAATATAGAACATTTATTCAATTGAAAAATAGTTAAGGTGTATGGTCACATTTGACCATCAATGAGTATGAGTGTGAGCAATGAGTAAGGAATACTTGAGGGCTAAATACCATAAAAAACATTAACATTAATGTTAACAATGTTGCATCTCCATCACTCTCCATTATAAAACAATCCTATATGGTTGATGTAATAATCAATGCACACTATGCTGAACTTTTTACCAAAACTTGCTGCAAACACCTGTAAAGTGGAGCTGTTGTGTATCAAGCCATTCAAATGTATTGACACAGCGCTAGAAGTATTGAGAGCTCATGAAGCTCGTGACCGCGCGCCGCCGGGAGATTAGAGAGCATGTGCAACTCCTCAACACTCTGGCTTTAACTGTTATGCCATATTAGCGCCAAAACGCTATTTATTGTTTGTATTTCGCGCGTGAGATTAAGTTGGGCAGCGTGAGAGCGTGAGACAGAGCCTGAAAGCGTGAGAGTTGGCAACCCTGGTTTCAGTCAGGGCCTTCACTATCGATCAACACACCCCACACACTGCCATAACAACACCACACACACCATACATACCGAGAGAAGCTGTGATAGTTGCTTGGAGAGCCGTTTGGACCTTCGGCCGCACTCCTACTTCACTCTCTACATTTTCTCTGCAATTCCAGTGAGATTCGATCAGCATATTGTCTCAGCTGCCAGAGTTGTATCCGGCTATAGCGTTGAATCCCAGTCACTGGGCCGATCTGCTCAGCTGTGGCCGTGTGTTAAGATCTGTGTCACAGCAAATGAGCCAACAACAGCAGCTCATACAGAAGCAGACCGAAACACATCCTTAGGGGCTCCAGGAGGTTTCAAAAGTCTCAATTTCTATTGAGATGCTAATGCTAAAGAATAACTTTATCGACATAACACTAGGAGGCTTTTTGCTTCAATTAAACATGAGATGTCTTTGGCACACACTTGCCAAACAGGAAGTGAAACTACAGCCAAAGGAAGAGCTTTGAGGCTTCAGCTAAACACACACTACATTTCCCACAATGCAACGCTTCTCTCAGAGCTCATATGATGGAGAGATCTTAATCTTATAATATATGAAATATTATTTACAGTTTCTGTAAACGCCAGTGTTTTTGTCCATGCTGTCGATTACCACAGAAAATAACCCTAACCAGCATTTCTTATTCTCCTCAATGCTTTTACATTTTCAATCGCTTTGGCAAGGATTGTTTCCTTAAAATGTTTGATTTTTTCCATAATACATGTTTTGAAATACATTTAAAAAAATTATTTTGTATTATAAAAAGGGAAACAGAAAAGTACTTGAAGATATTACAGTTTTTTCTGAATGCTTAAGCGCTAATCGTGATTCTTGTAGCACAATTTCTAAAACTATTAATACGTATAGCAAAACCACTCACTGAGTTTGCAAAACTAAAAGCACAAACACTGCTTTGCACTCAGTTTGCAATTTTGTAACACACACTTTGCAAAACTGTAGGCACAATTCACTGCACAACACTCTTTTTGCAGAACTTTAAACACAACTCACTGCTTACACTCAATTACCAAATTTCCAACACACTCCTAGCAAAAATATACACATGTATTGCTATCATTAACACTATTTTGCCAACTTAAGCTGTCTGTGTGGAGTACAATGGAAGGAGCACTAAGAGTGAGAAGAGTGAGAATCAGAGGAGGCCGAGGGAGAGGACGTGGAGGTGAAGAAGTAGGAGGAAGAGGAGGAAGAGGACGTGGAGGTGAAGAAGTAGGAGGGAGAGGAGGAAGAGGACGTGGAGGTGAAGAAGTAGGAGGGAGAGGACGCGGAGGTGAAGAAGTAGGAGGAAGAGGACACGGAGGTGAAGAAGTAGGAGGAATAGGAGGAGGAAGAGGATGTGGAGGTGAAGAAGTAGGAGGAAGAGGAGGAGGAAGAGGACGTGGAGGTGAAGAAGTAGGAGGAATAGGAGGAGGAAGAGGACGCGGAGGTGAAGAAGTAGGAGGAATAGGAGGAGGAAGAGGACGCGGAGGTGAAGAAGTAGGAGGAATAGGAGGAGGAAGAGGATGTGGAGGTGAAGAAGTAGGAGGAAGAGGAGGAAGAGGACGCGGAGGTGAAGAAGTAGGAGGAAGAGGACGCGGAGGTGAAGAAGTAGGAGGAAGAGGACGTGGAGTTGAAGAAGCGAGAGGGTTAGAGGAAGTTAGAGGAAGAGGACAAGGAGGAGCAAGAAGAGGATGAGGAGGGGAAAGAGGAAGGGTAAGAAGAGTAAGAAATAGAATAAGTGATGACATCAGAGCTACAGTAGTGGACCATGTCATCAACCATAGGATGACACTGAGGGAAGCTGGCCAACGGGTTCAGCCTAATTTGAGCCGCTACACTGTGGCAAGCATCATTAGGACATTTCGAAATGAGAATCGGTAAGTACTTTGTAGCACTGCCATACTCTAATGAGAAACACAACAGTACCATACATGCAAAAATACTGAAATTGTTACTTTACAGAATTGCTAGACGTCCAGATGTTGGGGGCAGAGGAAGAATGTTCACTCCAGAGCAAGAGACCCATATAGTGAACATGGTGATTGCCAATAATGCAATAAGACTGCGCGAAATACAGCAGCGCATAATTGATAATGACACCATCTTTCAAAATACAGTGTAAGCACACAGTGTAAGCATTTCTGCACTAAGTCGTGTACTTGTGCGCCACAGAATAAGAATGAAGCAAATTTACAGAGTTCCTTTCGAGAGAAACACAGAACATGTAAAGCAACTGCGATATGACTATGTGCAGGTAAGCTATAGTTCATTGGTTCTGAATTTGGAAGTGCATAGTGTAGTGCTGTGCATGGGCCTGATGTGTTGCATTTGTTTTGTCTTGTCCAGAGAGTGATGGAACTAGAAGCAGATGCCATGGGACATGAGCTACTTTTTGTAGATGAGGCCGGTTTTAACCTCAGTAAAACCAGGAGACGTGGCAGGAACATTATTGGACACGTGCCATCATCAATGTCCCAGGACAACGTGGTGGTAACATAACCATGTGTGCAGCTATAAGCCAAATGGTGTTGTTCACCATCATGCAACCATAGGCCCATACAACACTGCACACATTATTGCATTCCTGGACACCTTACATGACATGCTCACTGTTCAGAGACCAGAGCATACCCGATATGTCATCATATGGGACAATGTTAGTTTCCATAGGGCTGCTTTGGTCCGCAACTGGTTTACAGACCACCCATTCTTCATGGCCCTCAACCTCCCTCCATACTCTCCATTCTTAAATCCCATCGAGGAGTTCTTCTCATCCTGGCGCTGGAAAGTGTACGACCGTCATCCTCATCAACAGGTGGCCCTTTTACAGGCAATGGAGGAGGCATGTGGAGATATTGACCAGGCATCCTGTCAGGCCTGGATACGGCATTCAAGGAGATATTTTCCCCGGTGCCTTGGACTGGAGGATATCACATGCGATGTGGACGAAATTTTGTGGCCGGACCCAGAAAGACGACATGATGTAGGCAGAATTTTTTTTTGTGTGTTTTTTTTTGTTTTGTTTTTTGTAAAATTACTATTATGTTGTTCTGACTTTGTCTTGGTTTTGATGAGTGTGAATAAACACCAATACTTGATGTTTGGGTCCTTGTATGTTTACATGACACTATGACAAAAGTATGTCCTCAAATTGACACTGTACACAGAGAAAGCAAAAGCCAGATGTGTTTTGTATTCATACCATCAGTGTGTAGTTGGCACATTGTGTGCTTAGTAGATGATGGCTTGTGTTTACTGTTTGATACGAAAACACCATTTTTACGAAGGTGTGAAGAGTTAATCTAGCTGTGTTCGCTTTTGCAAGAGAACTACAATGTTTTGATAATTGGGTGAAAGGTTTTCTTATTTGTGTGTAGAGTTTTGCAAAAATAGCCAATAGTTACAAAAAATATGCTTAAGCAATCAGAAAAAACTGTAAAGACAGAACAGAAACAGAGAGGACAGGAAACGGGTTGTGGTTGGTGAATTCACAGCTAAAAACTGAGAGGCGTTTTCACACCTAATGCCTCGTGGAAGCGTTTCACACGGTCACTGAATCGTATTTGACATACATCACCTGAGACGAGAAACAAGCGTATTATTTTACTCTCCGCCGACAGATGAGAGCAGTTTTATTGGTGTTTGAGTTTCAGAAAGTGCTGTGAGGAACTGCTGAGAGTTTCAGACTGATTTACTGAACTGATGAAGAAATGAAGTTCCTGCTGACAGTTTGTGTGTTTCTGCTGACGGGTAAGTGCTCAAGATCTCTACTAAACCTGTTTATTATCTAATATTAATATATGTAATGTGTGTGTGTGTGTGTGTGTGTGTGTGTGTGTGTGTGTGTGTGTGTGTGTGTGTGTGTGTGTGTGTGTGTGTGTGTGTGTGTGTGTGTGTGTGTGTGTGCAGTGAGCAGTTCACTGTCTGTGGACATTACAGTGACAGGAACGGAGGGACGACGAGTGAACATCACATGCCCTTATACAGAAGGATATAAAAACTATTACAAATACTTCTACAAAGGAGTTTACAGAGACAGTGTCCTTATCCTGCAATCTGATGGTGTAAAGACCAGTGGCAGATTCTCACTGAAGGATAAACGTCAGATCAGATCATTCACAGTGACCATCAGTGACCTGAGGATGGAAGATGCTGGACCGTACGGCTGTAGAACTGGATATGAACACTACCATCAAATCCAGCTGAATGTGATCAGAGGTGCCTGATATTCATTATTAAACTACAATCTGCATCATCATTCATGTTTATGCTTCATGTAGTTAATGATTGTGTTATTAATATATTTGTTTCTGCGTGTCTGCTCTTCTCAGCTCCAAAGAAAACAAGACCTGTCCAGATCTCAACATCCACCATTCATCGATTCACAACCACCAGCTCTGACCACACCAGCACAGGTACCTGCACACACACACACACACACACACACACACACGTTGGTGCAACAGCATTATGAGGACTCTCCATAGGCGTAATGGTTTTTATACTGTATAAACTGTATATTCTATCCCCCTACACTGCCCCTGCCCCTAAACCTAACCCTCACAGGAGACATTCTGCATTTTTACATTTTTAATAAAACATTGTTTAATATGTTTTTAAAGCGATTTGATTTACGGGGACATTTGAAATGTCCTCATAAACCACTTTGATGTTGTAATACCAGTGTAATTCCCATGTCATTATACAAATTTGTGTCCTCATAAATCACATAAACAAGCACACACACACACACACACACACACACACACACACACACACACACACACACACACACACACACACACACACACACACACACACACACACACACACACACACACACACACACACAATCACACTCACACACACACACACACACTCTCACACACACACACACACACACACACACACACACACACACACACACACCAGCACAGGTACCTGCACTCACTCACTCACACACACACACACACACACACACACACACACACACACACACACACACACACACACACACACACACACACACACACACACACACACACACACACACACGCGTTTGTTTTTGTGAAATGTGAGGACATTCCATAGGCGTAATGGTTTTTATACCGTACAAACCGTATTTTCTATCCCCTTACACTGACACACACACACACACACACACACACACTGCCCCTGTCCCTAAACCTAGCCCTCACAGGAGACTGTGCAGTTCACTTTCTGTGAAAAAAACTCATTCTGTGATTTATAAGCATTTTGAAAAGTGAGGACATGGGTAACGTCCTCATATTTCACCCTCTTTTTGTAATACCTATGTCATACCCATGTCATTATACACATTTGTGTCCTGATATTTCACGAAAACATGCCCACACACACACACACACACACACACACACACACACACACACACACACACTGACCACACCAGCACAGGTACACACACACACACACACACACACACACACACACACACACACACACACACACACACTGACCACACCAGCACAGGTACACACACACACACACACACACACACACACACACACACACACACTGAGCACACCAGCACAGGTACACACACACACACACACACACACACACACTGACCACACCAGTACAGGTGCCTGCACACACACACACACACACACACACACACACACACACACACACACTGACCACACCAGCACAGGTACCCCCACACACACACACACACACACACACACAGACACACACACACAAACACACACTGACCACACCAGAACAGGTACCTACACACACACACACACACACACACACACACACACACACACACACACACACACACACACACACACACTCACTCACTCACTCACTCACTCACACACCAGCACAGGTAC
The DNA here is from genome assembly GCF_949357685.1 of Gobio gobio. Lineage (NCBI taxonomy): Eukaryota > Metazoa > Chordata > Actinopteri > Cypriniformes > Gobionidae > Gobio > Gobio gobio. Next base: position 64,127,378 of record NC_137099.1, read on the forward strand.
CTGCACTCACTCACTCACTCACAGACACACACACACACACACACACACACACACACACACACACACACTGACCACACCAGCACAGGTGCCTGCATTCACACACACACACACACACACACACACACACACACACACACACACACACCACTCACACACACTGAACACACCAGCACAGGTATCTGCACACACACACACACACACACACACACACACACACACTGAACACACCAGCACAGGTACCTGCACTCACACTGATACACTCGCTCACATCTTTACTCATTTGAAAATATTGTTAATGAGAAGTTACTGTGTTTACATAAGTTTTCATAACTTCCATCAAAACATTAATAGTTAGTCTGATTATATTAAAAACAGAGATATCAAAGCTTTCACACACATTTCTGATGTTACATACCCCGGGTGGAAAGAGTACTGAAAAAGCAGACTCAAGCAAAAGTACTGTTACTTGTCAAAAAATGTAGTGCTAGTAGAGTAAAGGTAGGCTACCTGTCCTAAACACTACTCAAAGTAGGAGTAAAAAGTAGCCCTTTTAAAAGTACTCAAGACTAGTGAGTAGTGTGCTATGAATGTTATTCCACCTTATACCCTGCAAATTAAAAATGTAGCTTACTTTTTTATGGATGATTCTCAGTAAGGACAAAAAAAATGAGATTTTAATTTATTTTAATATTTTAATATTTTGACTGCTAGCACTAAAAATAGAGCCATGTAATATTTGAGAAAGCAACCAATAATCTGGCAACATTTATGACAACCATTCTGTAGAGGTTTTCTTGCGGTTAATTAAAAAAGGTTGCAAAGCTTGTACATTAACAATTTTACGTAAAAAAAAGAAAAGTCCCAGAACTGATAATTCGTCTTAGCCAATCACGTTGACAGGAAAACATATAATGTAGTGACGGCAGGTTTAGGAAAAGTAGCACAGTAAAAGTACCGATACAGCACTTAAACTGTACTCAAGTAAAAGTAAAAGTACACTGTTTTTAAACTACTTCATAAAGTACAATTCCTGAGAAAAACTACTCAATTACAGTAACGAGAGTATTTGTAATTTGCTTTTTTACCACTGCCTGCATATGATCATGATGCAATTCCTGTAATTTCATGTTTCCAGTAAGTTCCCACTGCACAGTTCATGTCTTCCTCAAACTTGCACCAGCTAGGAAACTCATCAAATTTCATCAGATCTCCAACTTCTCTCATTTGACTTCATGTAAAAAGAACCATGGCTTTGATTGATAGTCAGAGATCAAGTTCATCATCACATGAATCAAATGTAAAACTGAATGTCTGACTCCATTTTACAGCCAGAGTTTTCTTTAGCAGTTTCAGTTTAAAAATCATCTCTTAATGACAGTAATAGCAGCGTCACATGAGCGCAGCTTTACTTCATTTGTGTTTTTCATGCGAAAAACGAGTGTCTTCTAATGTAATGTGATTATCAGTCATCAGTGTGATGAACAGAAAACACATCCTCCGTTCATATGCAGCAACAGTGTTATGTGTGTTTGTCTACTGTGATTATATCATCACATGAGCGGCTCATCAATAGTGTTTCTCTCCGTCAGTGACTCATCAAACAGAAAGTGAAACAATAGGAACAAGAACAGGAAATACTACAGAGGAAATCTATCAGCATAACTCTAGTAAGTACACAAACTACATACATTACCCATAATGCAACGGCCTCATCTTTGATCACATGATCGCTCTTTGAAAGGAATTTGGTTTGAACATTTGTTGAGACACATTCAGCTTTCATGTGGTTAACTTGGTTTGAGATCAACCGTAAAGAGAAGATATACACAATATAACAACTAAATATTTACAATATTACTATATGTTTAAGAGGACAATAATCAAAATGATGGATATGAATTATAAGTTTGTTAGACAGTATAATGAGAATCAGCAGTGTTGTTTTCTCATGTTAACATCATGTGTTTAGCGGTGCGTACAGGCCTGTCTTCTGTTGCTGGTGGTCTGGGTTTGGTTCTGCTGGTTCTGATTCTGTGCTCTGGAACGTTCCTCATCCTGAAAAAGAGGAAGAGGAAAAGTGGGACAGGTACAGTTTGTCTGTGGCTTTAAATTCCTGTTTTTAGTGTTTGAATTGATTTGACTCAGTCTTTTCTTTCTCTTCAGCTACAAATGTGCAGTACAACACAGAGGTGAGTGTTAAAATCTTTACCTGTTTTTAACAGAGAGGATTATTTATATCAACTATTAAATTATTGAGTATGTGTTGTTTTTCAGACTGACTGCATGTATGAAGAGATTCCAAACACAGACGCCGCCGCGGTAACGTCTTCATCCAATCAGACGCCTGCACCTTCATCCAATCAGACGCCTGCATCACATCTCAACAACAATTCTATTGTTTACGCCACAGTAACCAATCAGCAGCCGGATTCAAACCCTGGTCACGCCCACTCAACCAATCAGGTGACAGATACAGACTGTGATTATTATGCCAATATAAAGTCGCCTGAAGCAACAGAGGACAGCAGGACAGAACTGATCTACACAACAGCAACACATCCACAAAACATCACAACAGACGAGGGTCCGATATATTCAGCGATACAGAAAAAGACTGTCCACAGACTTTGTGACTGATGTTCCATGTAAAAATTAAATCTGGTAGAATCTATACTGAATTGATATTTTTGACACTTTTCTTGTTACTGTTATCAGTATTATATAGAGTGTATACTATTACTAACCAAAAAAGTTACTAACAAATAAAAAATAATGTAAAAATTACACACAATTCAATATTCTTTGTAATTCGTACTCCTCATCTACAGTTCAGCTAATAGAAATGTCAAATATAGCAGAATGCTGTGATTTACGGGTTAATACACAAAAGAGTCAGAATGAGTGACTAAGAAAGCATCAGAGCATCACCGTGAAGAAGTTCAGGTGCAAAAGGCAGTAGCTTTGCCAAGATAATGCATAAAACACTACATGTCTCCTTTATATCTTCTCAGGCTCCTTCAGGACATGCTGCGGATGACACAAACCCAAATTTCCTAATAATATCCTATTGCTCTCAAACAATACAGCATATTAAAGGTGCCCAAGAATGATTTGAAACAACATTTTAAATCGTTCTCTGGTATATACATAGAGGGTATATGGCTTATTTAAGGTCAATAATTGTCCAGATATGGTCTTACAGGTCCATTTACAACTCTAGAAATCTTCCCCAGGATGAAATGGTCTGTTTTTGCCTTATTTGGAAGGGTCATGAATATTAATGCAGAGTTCTACTCTGATTGGCTGTTTCACTGCGCGGCTCAATGACAATGGAGAGATTAGGCATTCATCCTTATTTGTTTGAGCCTGTTTCTGACGAAGATGCAGATTTTGAGGAACAACAACATGTTTTGAGATTGGAAATGAACGCTTCTGAATGATAAATTAAGTCTTTATTTTAATTAGGAACCTGCAACATTACGTCCATACCAGAACTTCAGCCTAAACGATAGCATATAGCATTAAATATACACATCAGCAGTCATAACTTTTTTAGCATTGTAAAAACATTTTAATTATTGTAATGTGTCCCTGTATGATTTTACAATGATAGCTTCTTCACTTTGAATCACACACTGAACTGGGTAGCGCTTAAATATGTTGTTTGTACAGCAACGTTTGAGTTTGACAGTAGAGTACTGATTTTATTAACAAATTGACTAGAAGCCTTATCAAATTACTATCGTTTCAACTTAAATGGTGGAGAAGGTGACGTTAGCTAGAAGGATCGAGTGAGCTATGTGTAAGCAACTAAACTAACGTAGTACGTTACGTATCTACGGTTGTATTTTGTAATTTATGACAACACTGGCATGAAATAATATTAACCTTTGTCATTAGACATATTATTTAGTTATGTAAACTACTTGGATTATCCTATTGATACTGTACTAGCATCTTGCGTTGGATCTGGACAACAACGGGGATAATATCGTTAATGTTGTCTCTCTAAGAAACTTTCAATTTAATCAGAAATCGTTTAGACAGTCAAGAAGTGGATAAAATCACTACTTACTGCTTGCAGGTATACGGTTGGAATTGCCCCTTTCTTCAGTGTCGGACGCTGAGCAAAGCCTGCTTTATATTGTCCCAGGTTTGAAAAACTGTCCGTGGTGAAATGGGCTGAGCAAACTAACAACTTTGAATTAAATTGTCGCGGTATCCGATTATAAATAAACTACATCCCCTGCACAGCCTGGAACATAACATTTGTTTCCATGATCTGCCATGTTCGCTATCCTCGCGTGCCGCTTGTTATACGGCTGCGCAGTTTCGCCTCACAGTGAACATGTGCTGGCATATGCAAATGTTGGGGCCGTACATATTAATGATCCCGACGATTGCATCATTCTCGGTGTTACCATGGTGTTTTTCACAAATTAGATTTATATATGAAGGAGGAGGCAATGGTGTTTGAGACTCACTGTATGTGATTTACATGTACTGAACTCCTGTTATTTAACTATGGCAAGGTTAATTACATTTTTCTTTCTAGGGCACCTTTAATACTAGATTTTAAATGACTGACATTGGGAAATTGGGTATCATTCAGCTTGATATCAAACTGGTGACGGTCAAAACATTCTGAACCATTCATAAATGTTCCTTTATTCTCCAACACTTGGTGGCGCTGAGCCGAAACTCCTCACGTACCCTCAGGGCATGATGGATATAGAGTGGCGCAGGTATGACATCACTTTGTAGGCCAAATCGCAGAAACGAGTTAGCATTTTAGTCCGTTCCAGAGAGTGAAAACCACAAGTCCAGAGAGTTTTATCCCTGAGTCAGTCCCAGAATCTGTTAATGAAGCCCCGGAGGTCATTTCAGCGGCCCCTGAGAGCTCCCCAGAGTCGAGTCCAGCGTCTGTCCTTGCAGCCCTGGAGAGCATTCCTGAATCTGCCCCAGACACCAAGCCCAGCCAGTGGAGCGAACCCATACTTCCATCCATCCATCCATCCATCCATCCATTATCTTCCGCTTATCCGGGGCCGGGTCGCGGGGGCAACAGTCTAAGCAGAGACTCCCAGACTTCCCTCTCCCTAGCCACTTCCTCCAGCTCTTCCAGGGGCACCCCGAGGCGTTCCCGGGCCAGCCGGGACACATAGTCCCTCCAGCGTGTCCTAGGTCTTCCCCGGGGTCTCCTCCCGGTGGGACGTGCCTGGAACACCTCCTTGGAAAGGCGTCCAAGAGGCATCCGATATAGATGCCCGAGCCACCTCAGCTGGCTCCTCTCCATGTGGAGGAGCAACGGCTCTACTCTGAGCTCCTCCCGAGTGACTTAGCTTCTCACCCTATCTCTAAGGGAGCGCCCAGCCACCCTGTGGAGAAAACTCATTTCAGCCGCCTGTATCCGGGATCTTGTCCTTTCGGTCATGACATTTCCAGAAGTGCCACTATTAATACCCAAACCCCTCCCATCCCACCCTCTGTGTCAGCTGGCTCTTATGGATTCTCAAAGCCGGCACCTCCATGGTCAGCCCTGAACAATCCCCCTGGACAGTTGTCCATCCTACAAGTCCCTCCCCCTGTGTTTCCTGGCTACTCTGGATCTCCAAGTTTTACTCCCCACTTGACCTCCCAGTTGGTACCTCCTTTGGCCTGATTATCCCAGAGCCCCCTTGGACTCCTTCACCCAGTGGGGGGCATCCATTGGGGTGGGGAGTAACTATCAACTTGTCTGTTTTATCTTTGTTAAATGTTTCTTTGTCTGTGTTGACCATGTGCTCCTCTCATCCTGCCTCCTTATTTCCCGTTACCATGCCACCTTAGTTTAGTCCTTGTTGCCCTGATATGCTTGAGTTGAGCCAGTTTTTATTTGCCAGGGTTGCTGCAGGTTTCACCAAGTCAAATTTAAGACTTTTTAAGACCTTTTTAAGACCATTATGAATTAAATTTAAGACCTATATCACACAATAAAAAAACGTACAAAGGAAATGCAGAATCACAAAATTACTTGCAAAGCAAATTAACTTATTCAAATTGAACAAAGTATTAGTAAACTTGCACTTCCTCATCGCTCAATCTCAGGATTTCATATATATATATTCATATAATATATATATATATATTTTTTTATTTATTTATAAAATTTTTTCACTCCTTCTGAAATCAAAGTTTTGTGGTGGTCATTTCCAGTTTTGTTGTTTTTTTCATAGGATGCCACATTTATCATATTAGATGCACAATAGTCACACATGACAATAAAACAATGAATCTTGTTTGGTATTACAAAAAAAGGCTCTAGGGTCCAGTGGTGTGCTATCTAGCTTTAATAACATTATCGCTGGGGTGGGAAATATGACCAAAATCTTACAAGTAAGCAATTGCTTAATATAAGTAGAAAGTTCTCAAGTAAATGGTCATTAATAAAATAAGAACTTATTAACCAATTACAATAGGACAAATAAATACAACCTAAAGATACGGATACAAACAGTGCTTTAAGTTGAAGTACCGTTTTTTCCCTGTTGTTGTTTTTTTAACATTAACACACAGACAGGAGCGGGTATAAGCTATATTAGTACGCTTTCACTTTAAGAACTACAGTAATGTGCAGATCCAATACTGACACACGTCCCTTTTTTACTCAAGAGTCAAGACATAACCGCCAATAAGAACAAGGGATATGAATGTGTATATGAGCATTCAAGAGTAAGCCTGGAAATAGACACATTCGGTACACTCGCGCAAACTGACAGGCGGCAAACGCGTGCACAAAATCCACAGCCATTCTGACATCGGTCTGTGTGTCTACCGATTTGAGTTTGTGGTTTACATCGCTTTTTAATAACTCTTTTTAGTGTTCTCGGACGTATCATACTTTTGTTTGATCATTATGCGAGATGGCAGGTGAGAAAGATTCACCTACGCTTTCACGATCGCGTGAACTGGTGAACTGAAGCTAAAGAATAAAATCCGTTTAATGCGTCTGTGGTACAATCCGAAAGAGACCGGCGCCAATAACATGAAAGCTGATTGGCTGCAATATAAGAGGCATGCTGGTCTCATTTGTAGTTGTAATACAGCGAGCTATAGTAGGACCAGCGAAAGAAAGAGCTACAAAGGCCCGGAATAAACACACACACACAAAAGCGCTACGGGAGCATTTCAATGAGCATTAGAGGTAGCGTTTCATGGACGTAGGATAATTTAAGACCTGTTTAAAACTATTTAAGACCTAGAACTCAATGACTTTTTAAGGCCTAAAATTTAGATTTTGAAATTTAAGATTTTTTAAAACCCCGCGGCAACCCTGATTTGCTCTTGTTTTTCGTCTCGTGTTGGTTCCTGCCCTGCTTCCTGGGTCCCCCTGGTCGCTGACTCTCCTGACCTGACAGCCAGTCTGGTTTTTCTGCAGTTCCTTCGCCAAGAGCTGAGCCTCTGGTTCCCTGAGCCGCTGCCTTGTCTCCATATATGGATATATGGACATATATGTTGCCTTAGCATCTAGAGCTGCCTCATCCCGACCAGCCTGTTCTCCTGTGTGCCCTGCCCTTTTGTTTGGACTGTGTTTCTTCCTCACCTATCTTGTGCTGTGCCTTTCGTTAATAAATATCAATAATTATTTATATAATATAATGTACTAGTATAAAAAGGGCAACAGAAAGCACTCACAGATATTAAAGACAGAGCAGAAACAGATAGGACAGGAAACGGGTTGTGGTTGGTGAATTCACAGATAATTTCCTGGTCAAAACTGAGAGGCGTTTTCACACCGAACATGAAAAAAAATGTAGGCTACCACAAATGTAAACTCTGTCATCACATACTCACCATCATGTCATTTTTCTTTTAACTTCCAAACACAAATGAAGATATTCTTTATGAAATCGGAGGGATTTCTGTCCCTCCATTTAAAGTCATTCCTCTCAAACTTAAAAGATCCAATAAATGTCATAAAGGCATCGTAACAATAATAAATCGAGTGGTATAATCATGATTTTATGTAAAGCTGCTTTTGAATTTTGCATGTCAAAAGTGATATAAAATAAAACCGGACTCTGAACAAATCTTTCTTATATTGTCATCTCTGTCTTCAGACAGGACCATTTTCAACCTGATGTAAAACTTTCATTTTCTGATTTAAAGGTGAATGTATATTGTATGGGTCATTAGCATAATCAAACACAATTGCAAAATACTGTTTTCAAGCAGGTTAAGAGGAGGCTCAATGAAAAACCGGCAGCAGGAAGTTGCTGCTACTAAAACCGGATGTCGGCTGCCGTTTACAACCAGAAGTAGGAGGTAGCAAGGCAAATAATGACAAGACAGTGATCGTATGAATAATACTCATAATTATGTTTTTGATTTTAAAAGATTAAATAAATTAATTTAGTATTTACAGACTAAATGTATGTCTATCATTAACTATTGCATAACGTTTTATTAATAACCATGTTTAGAAAAAATAATTTACATTTACATTTATGCATTTGGCAGACGCTTTTATCCAAAGCGACTTACATTGCATTCAAGGTATACATTTTATATTTTTTCAGTTCTTGCTTTCCCTGAAAATCGAACCCTTGGCGTTGCTAGCGCCATGCTCTACTGTTTGAGCTACAGGAAAGGAATAATGTAGAACATATATAATATAGAAGTAATAAAAAACATGGAGCAAAAAAGTAGATAAATGCAAACAACATTATCTTAACATTAGGTTTACTTCTTTATTATCTTTATCAATTAGTCGTTCACTAAGCCCTGCCCTCCTTAGTTACTGTTGCTATGCCTAACAAGCTTTCGCGCCTGGCCCGTCTATTACAGTATGTATGCGCCGGTGTCAGACATTCTCAAGAACATAATTAGTCATTTTTGGCGAACAGGTGAAATATCTGAGAGAGCAAGACAAAAGTGACTGCAGTATGCATTCGAGGGATATATCCAAGACATAATATGCACCTGATTAGAGAATAATTTCATGAAAATTGAAGCCAAAGCCTATCGGTCCTATAGGTCCCCATAAGCTGACCATTCAAATGGGAAACTTATCTTTGGGAAACTTAATTAGAAAATAATCTAATAATTCTAAATCAAACAGCTTATCCATACATCTTGTGGGATAAACACAAGACATTATTAGCCTGACCACTTTGCAATGCAAAAATATGCTTATATTTTTATATATAAATATATATACTCCCACACTGCTTGATCCATGCTCGGCATTTCTCCCCTTGGGTTTTAGGTTTGGGGAAGGGAAAAAATTCCACCCCACCATCCAAACTTTTAGGATACCGGCTATCAGATTTGCACAATCCATAAGCACAACGATTCGGCATGTTTCCCTCGCTCGAAAGCTTGACAGACCTTCCGTGCCTAGTTACGGTTGCTAAGCCACGATTGGCCTGTGGTGGTTTTCGGGTTTTAGCGACAGGTCAATTAGTGAACAGAAAGGGATAGTATTAGTAGTCAAGTTGTATTTTGATTATACTCTGAGATATTGATACATTCAGAATAAACATTCAGCAAACTCATCCTGCTGAAAGAGCCACAGCCACCAGGGAATACCGTTTCCATGAAAGGCTGGACATGGTCTCAACAATGCTTAGGTAGGTGGTACTTGTCAAAGTAACATGGATTACTTCACATGGATGGAGGACCCAAGGTTTCCCAGCAGAACATTGCCCAAAGCATCACTGCCTCCGGCTTGCCTTCTTCCCATAGTGCACCTGGTGCCATGTGTTCCCCAGGTAAGCCACGCACATGCACTTGGAGCACTTTTGATAGAGACTGACCACTGCAGACCGTGAACACCCCACAAGAGCTGCAGTTTTGGAGATGCTCTGACCCAGTCGTCTAGCCAATATCACAATTTGGCCCTTGTCAAACTCGCTCAAATCCTTACGCTTGCCCATTTTTTCTATTTCTAACACATCGACTTTGAGGACAAAATGTTCACTTGCTGCCTAATACAATGAACAAAATTATAAACGCAACACTTTTGTTTTAGCCCTCATTTTTCATGAGCTGAACTCAAAGATCTAAGACTTTTTCAATGTACACAAAAGGCCTATTTCTCTCAAATATTGTTCACAAATCTGTGTTAGTGAGCACTTCTCCTTTGCCGAGATAATTCATCCACCTCACAGGTGTGGCATATCAAGACGCTGATTTGACAGCAGGATTATTGCACAGGTGTGCCTTAGGCTGGACACAACAAAAGGCCACTCTGTGTAGTTTTACTGTATTGGGATGGTCCAAAGACCATTCAGTGTCTGGTGTGACCACCGTTTGCCTCACGCAGTGCAGCACGTCTCCTTCACATAGAGTTGATCAGGTTGTTGATTGTGGCTTGTGTGATGTTGGTCCACTCCTCTTCAATGGCTGTGTGAAGTTGCTGGATATTGGCAGGAACTGGAACACACTGTCATATACGCCGATCCAGAGCATCCCAAACATGCTCAATGGGTGACATGTCCAGTGAGTGTGCTGACCATGCAAGAACTGGGATGTTTTCAGCTTCCAGGAATTGTGTACAGATGCTTGCAACATGGGGCTGTGCATTATCATCCTGCCACAATAACCAAAGAATTTCTGCAAAAACTGTCAGAAACCGTCTCAGGGAAGCTCATCTGCATGCTCGTCGTCCTCAGCGGGGTCTCGGCCTGACTGCAATTCGTCGTCGTAACCGTCTTGAGTGGGCAAACGCTCACATTCTATGGCGTCTGGCACTTTGGAGAGGTGTTCTCTTCACGGATGAATCCCGGTTTTCACTGTACAGGGCAGTTGGCAGACCGTGTGTATGGCGTTGTGTGGGTGAGCGGTTTGCTGATGTCAACGTTGTGGATCGAGTGGCCCATGGTGGCGGTGGGGTTATGGTATGGGCAGGCGTATGTTATGGACAACGAACACAGGTGCATTTTATTTATGGCATTTTGAATGCACAGACCATCACCTCATGTTGCAGCATGATAATGCACGGCCCCATGTTGCAAGGATCTGTACACAATTCCTGGAAGATGAAAACATGTGGTTAACCATCTTTGATCACATGATCACTCTTTGAAAGGAAATTGGTTTAAACATTTGTTGGGACACATTTTAGCTACTGTATAAACCTAAAATGATGCACATATCAGCTTTCATGTGGTTAACTTAGTTTGAGATCAACCGTAAAGAGAAGCGTTTCCTTCTGAAGAGTTGAGGTTTACCGTTGCAGTTTCACTTCAGTCACTCAATATAACAACTATATTTACAATATTACAATATTCTAAATATTCCAACTAATCAAAGTTATAAGTTTGTTACTGTTCATTTAACAGTATAATGAGAATCAGCAGTGTGTTGTTTCCTCATCTTAACGTCATGTGTTTACGGTGCGTACAGACCTGTCTTCTGCCAATTCTGCGGGGAAACCACACACTTGGCAACCCAGCTCTGAGAGCAGCTATTGGAGAGCTACATTTCGCCCTCTAAAGGTGATGTAAAATACTACACAGCTCTGACATGCTCCTGTCACTCTTAATATAGTACATCTCCATCTAAAATGACTAATTTTGACTGATTTCAGCTGCAAATAGACAGTGAACTCATTGAACTAGTTTCACTGACCTTGTTCACTTGAATTACTCTCTTTGTTTACTTGACATATAACTTGGTTCTGAGGTGAATGTTCAGCTCTGAGCAGATTTCAAACTCGCCATCCATGTTTTATACTCTGTATGAAACTATTTAGAACAGCAGTTACAAAATATCTTTACTTTTAGTCCATCACAAGACCGTTTAAAATGAACTAGTGAAGGTAAAAATTAAGAGTAAAGTTTTTTAGAGTAAATGTGCTCTTTAAGATGTCGTGTAGAGCTGGATGTGGCTGAAGAGATGAAAGGGGAAGGAAATGGTTATTTTAGTTGCTGACGTCACACTGTTCACTCAGTACGGAAGAGAACGAGCGTAACGTTTGTCACACAGAATTTGTTGTTTTATTTAAGCGAAACACTTCATCATGTGGGACGTCCTGCTGCTCTTTTCCAGTATCTGTACAGGTGAGTTTGAGACTCTGAGCTCTTTTACACAGAGTTTGACATGTTCTCTTGTTTTTCCTCTGTTATCACATGATCATCAGACTCATATGGATGATATCTGTAAGTTATTCTGGTCTGCTTATGACTCTTGCTCACACAGAACAGCTCTATATAATTATATTTGTGTTTTCAGCTGTTGTTGTTGGTGCTCCAGAGATAGTTAAAGGACACAGAGGAGAGAGAGTTGACATCAGATGCTCATATGAATCTGGATATGAAACAAATTCAAAGTATTTTTGTAAAGGCAAGTGTAACTATGGAAGTAGAATCATCATGGTTAAATCAGGATCTCCAGCTAAAGACGAGAGATTCTCTCTGACTGACGACACGACGGCCAGAGTTTTCACCGTCACCATCACTGATCTGAGAACAGCGGATGAAGGCCAATACTGGTGTACTGTGGAGAGGACTTATAAGACTGATGGGGCTATAACTGATGTCTATTCAGAGATTGTGTTGCTGGTTAAACTGGGTGAGTGATTATATTTAGCGTGCAACTGCAAGGGAACTGCAATTGGTCATCAAATAAAATAAGGTCACAATCGTGTTTCAAAGCAGCTTCACAAACAGGAAATTAACAGTTTGAATGTTTGCAAAGTTAATCAATTATACAATTATTTAATTTTCAGCTATAAAGCAGCTCTACAAAAGACAATTGAACAAATGAATGTTTATGTATTTTAAGTTGAATTTAGTGCCAGTGTTTTAGAAACATTGATTTTAAGTTGTTTTTTCCTGTCATCCATCAGATAACAAGACCACTGAGGTTTCAGCCATCAGCCCTTCTTCAAAAACACTGTCGTCATATTTCAGTACAACAGAACCAAATCTACAATCCACCGGAACGAGTCACACAGATCCTCACACCTCAAAAGGTCAGTTCATCTCTCTATCGCTCTTTGTCTATTTCTTGAATATTTGCGTGTGTTGCATCTATATGTCAGTTTAAAAGTAATTAAATGTGTAACATGTCCCGTCTCACATGCAGGACCTGTCATCTACATCTGTGTCGGGTTAGTTATCATGGTGATCATCTTCCTCATGGCGCTGATGGTGTTCTGCAAACAGAGAAAGAGCAAGAAATCACCAAGAGTTACGCAATCAGGACTTTCCCAGCAAGGTCAGATTTAGATGCACGTTTAAAACGCACCCACATTTACTTACAGTTGCTGTCTAAATGGGGATTTCCCATAGACGTCTATTGCTTTTATATACAGCTAGTTATAAATACTGTGAGCAGTGACAGGACGAAAACTATCCCTGTGTTTTTGAAGAAACTTTGTATACATCAGGGTTTAAATAAAGAATAATGTCTTGATCTGGTTGACCTTGTGGAAAAGATGTTGAAAGTCAGGCATTGAGCTCATCTAAAGACATAGCACACGTCTCTTTCTAACTTTATTCCTCATGTTTTGACAGGCTCTTTCGGGCTTTTGCCTTTGAATACAAGAGCAGAAATCACTGCAGAGGTGAGTGTTGATGATGTTGATGATGATGATGATGATCTTATATCTATGAGCTCTTGAAAACACCAGCTGTAATGTCAGTGCTGGTAAAAGCTGCTTGTTGGTCATTGGTTTGAAGCTGCTGACTCTGGACGTCTTTCCTTTGCTCACCAGCATCTAAAACTCAACATATATCTGCTAATGATAACAAATAATGGTGCAATGTTTAAATGTGTAAGGGTTTGGAAGATAACATGAGATCTTTTGCAGGACGTTGACTGGAATGACCATAATTATCAGGAAATCAGTGAGTTCCAGTGCAAGAACAAACACACCACCACTATCTACACTACGGCAGAAAGTCCAGATGATCCAGTGATCTACTCCACTGCAGAAAAACCAGATGATCCAGTGATCTACTCCACTGCAGATAAACCAGATGATCCAGTGATCTACTCCACTGCAGATAAACCAGATGATCCAGTGATCTACTCCACTGCAGATAAACCAGATGATCCAGTGATCTACTCCACTGCAGATAAACCAGATGATCCAGTGATCTACTCCACTGCAGATAAACCAGTTGATCCAGTGATCTACTCCACCCATACAAACCAGATGATCCAACAATCTACTCCACTGCAGATAAACCAGTTGATCCAGTGATCTACTCCACTGCAGATAAACCAGTTGATCCAGTGATCTACTCCACTGCAGATAAACCAGATGATCCTGTGATCTACTCCACTGCAGATAAACCAGATGATCCAGTGATCTACTCCACTGCAGATAAACCAGATGATCCTGTGATCTACTCCACTGCAGATAAACCAGATGATCGAGTGATCTACTCCACCCATACAAACCAGATAATCCAGTGATCTACTCCACCCATACAAACCAGATAATCCAGTGATCTACTCCACTGCAGATAAACCAGATGATCCAATGGTCTACTCCACTGCAGATAAACCAGATGATCCAGTGATCTACTCCACTGCAGATAAACCAGATGATCCAATGGTCTACTCCACTGCATATAAACCAGATGATCCAGTGATCTACTCCACTGCAGATAAACCAGATGATCCAGTGATCTACTCCACCCATACAAACCAGATAATCCAGTGATCTACTCCACCCATACAAACCAGATAATCCAGTGATCTACTCCACTGCAGATAAACCAGATGATCCAATGGTCTACTCCACTGCAGATAAACCAGATAATCCAGTGATCTACTCCACTGCAGATAAACCAGATGATCCAGTGATCTACTCCACTGCAGATAAACCAGATGATCCAGTGATCTACTCAACTGCAGATAAACCAGATGATCCAGTGATCTACTCCACTGCAGATAAACCAGATGATCCAGTGATCTACTCCACTGCAGATAAACCAGATGATCCAGTGATCTACTCAACTGCAGATAAACCAGATGATCCAGTGATCTACTCCACTGCAGATAAACCAGATGATCCAGTGATCTACTCCACTGCAGATAAACCAGATGATCCAGTGATCTACCCCAGATAGCAAGCAACCATCAAAACAATTTTAATGTATCAACTGCATTGAATCAACATCACGTTTGCACCCGCAATTAATGTTGATTTTTTTTTTTTTTTTATTCATCCAAAAATCAATGGTAATGAACCAATGTTACAATGTGATTTCATGCTTGCTCTCTAAGAAAATGAGCACTAAAGCCACACAGCCTGAACATAACTGAAGATAAAAGAAGACAAATCTCTCAAGATCTCAGCAGAAGTTCTTTTTGAGGATTAACCGAGGTTTAGATGTCAATGTTTTATTGAAAATTTGTGTTTACCATTGTGGTGATCAGTGTTTCGTGGGTTATTAAAAAAACTATATTTAAAACATGTATCTTATAGTATTGTGCAATTGCACTCTAAAAAAAAACAACAATTTCTGGGTTATTTGGCAACCCAGAACTGGGTAAATATTGGACAGAACACATGCTGGGTTATTTTTACAGAGCTTGTTGGGTTTCACACATTAACCCATTAGCTGGGTTGTTTTTTGAAAGTGCTGGGTCAGTCAATTTGATTTTGAAGGTTTTTCATATTACATAATAAAAATGCACTCTAAAATATCTGTTATATTTATATAGGACATGAACAGTTCATATAAAATATTTTTTAAGTCAGTCTTTTACAGTCATAAAACACTAAAAAACATTTAGTAAATGTTTTAGGATGTGATAGGAGCAGCAACAGCAGGCAATGGGAATCTGCGGGAAGAAAACTGCTATCAGTTCCAGTTCATTAAATGACAATCTTATATATTTATTTTTGAAAAGTAGACATTTAAGTTTGAACCTGTCAAACGCATAGTGCAACCACAGCCGCCACGCTAGTGCGCTAGCACAACAGCTCTCCTATTATAGTCAGTGGACAGCGATGTCGCGTCATGTTTCAGCCCTGGGCTTGTTGTTCAGCTAGCGTTCCCAGCAGACGTTAGCTGTGACGTATATGTAAACAAAAAAGGTCAAATGTGAGACTACAGACATTTTCCTCTTTGCACAGTAATCATTTAATAGGAATACAATATAATACAAACCTTAATTTAATTCAGGAAGTTTCTCCTCAGGACATTTTCTCTCAGAACAAAACAGAAAATGACCATTGACAAATTTATCCAGTTTTAACCGGTTTGGCACAGACTACCCAACATTGGGTTACATTGACCCAACGTGATGACCCAGCAGCTGAGTTACAGAAAAACTACCTACCCAGCACTGGGTAAAAATATTAAAAATAACCAAATAAAATGACCGAGCAGGTTAAACCCAGCATTTGGGTTAAAAAAAGAACCCAGCATATTTTAGAGTGTATGTAGCTATGTAAATAAACACAATATGTAAATAAACCATTACATATCAAATCCACTTGTTACTATTTCCTCTGTAACACTATCATTTTCATTAATCTGTTGTGAAATATGGCGTAGTCAGTGCAGAAATGGTACATTCAGTCTTAGAATTAATTTACCAGCTTACCTATGATCGTTTTACAACAGCAATTAAGACAATATTTGAGGATGACACATTTACGGATCGCCAGGTGTGCGTAGCAATGTCCTAAAATCTTCTGAGGGGTACAGTGGCAGTTTGTCATGTAATGTTTCAAAACTGCAGGGTGTTTCACTTACAGTAGCCTTAGCATATTAGCATCATGTGCCAAGTAAAAAAAAAACACCAAATACCATACATTATGAACATAAAGATTAATAATCATAACACATTAAAGTGCACATTAAAAATAGAAGTACCTCATGTATCTCAAAAAATAGGAATTTAATTATTTGTATATGTCCATATTTCAGGTAGTGAAAGTCCTTGTACAGTTTCAAATGAAACTGTTATCTTCCCCGGTAGAAGTGAGCATCAGTAGCTCACTCCGTCCTCTTCGATTGATTGGCTAGAGGAGGAGCTGTCAATCTACAACTACTGGTCCAATTGTGACGCTTAAGCCTGACCTAATTTACATGAAACTCAAACTGTAAGATTTGGAAAAGCAAGCGCAGAATGTGGAAAGAAGAGTGAAGAGAAAAACAGCACAAGTGCAAAAGAGTAAAATATGAGCAGAAAATGTAAGAGAGCACAAAGTACAGAGTAACAAAACCAAGGAAAAAAACTTTTAAGAATGCAGATTTTTGCAAGATAATTTGTATGTGTTTAAAGTTGATCCATGCTTTTTGTCTGCATTTGGGGACAGTTAATTTTAATAAGCATTTGAAGTGACATACAGGACGAAGAGCTTTGACTAATTAAATGACAAGCTGAGCAGACTCAAAGAGACATGAAAACAAATAAGAGCTTCACAGTGTTATGATAAAGGCTCATCTGTGTAACAGGATCCTGGTTCAAATCATAATGCAGGTGAACCTTACGTTTTTGGGCAAATGACTGAATATATATTAAACTTTTTTTTAAACTTCTGTACCACGGTTTAACTGCTTTAGCCGTTATTGTGTCCTGATAAATTGCTGGGGTGTCTAAATGTCTGCTAAATTAATACATTTCATATATTTAATGCAGCTCTGATCATTGACTTAAACATGAAGAGTATGATCAAGCATGCTGTAAAGTGTGTGTTTTTTCTGTCGTTTGTCCATGAATAGAGCATGTGGAAATCAAGAGTTTTCTTTGAACACGAGACACGGAAGTAAAGAGAAATTATTGACCCCATTGGCAGATATATGTTTGTGTTTAAAGCATAAACTCACTTAATTTGATCAAATTTGCAGAAATTGTCTTATTTTGATGATTAAATGTATCTTGATTCAAGATAAGATTAAAGGTCCCATGGCATGGCATTTTTCTATTATTTTATAATGTTTCCTGAGGTGTACTTATATTGTTAGTATGACTTTTACATCATAAAATGTCATAATTTAGAAATAAAAGCCCTGTGGCTGAATGCCCTGCTTCAAGAGGCGTGTCTGCTGTGAGACTTCAGTAAAAACGCCCACTGTTGTGATTGGCTGACATCTTTGCATTTTAAATGAGCGGAGGGGCGTGGTTTAACGAGGTCTACGAGGCACGAGCAGGCACGAGTCTGCTGCCAGAGACACGGATGGACCTGAGTTCACTTCACATCAGTTCTGTCAGTCTCAGTTCAGTGCTGTTGTAGTTACTAGCATATACTTCAGGTTATTAGTCTATTTCTAGTCGGAGGGGCTGTCACTCATGTCAGAAAGTTAGTAACTTTAGTAAATTATGGATCAGCGCTGACTGGAGACGCGAACCGTTTAGAACGATTCAGTCCGATTTGGTGAAGTGATTCGGTTCACTAAAAAGAACTGGTTCAAAAGAAAGATCGTTCGCGAACCGGACATCACTAATGTACCAGAGACTGAGCTCAGCGATTGCTAACAAAGTTATTTATAGTAACTACTGAGTTATGAGAGCGCTGTCAGTCAGCGCGAGTTTATTGTGTTTGTATCTGAGAGTTCTGAATAAACACGAGTCCCAGTCACGCCGAGTCCGTCTTCATCATTTTTACCAACTTTGTAACACATGCAAAGTACCATTACAGCTGTCGAGATGAACGAGTTACGAGTAAGTGTTGATAATAGCATTATTTTTAAAATAAAATAAAAGCGTCAGTGACGCGCATTGAGTACACAGCGCAAACAAAGACACAACAGCAGTAATCGAATGTAATCCAGTTTATTGTGGGGCTAGGCTGGCTAGCCCTGATATGCTCACGCTTACCCCCCTTCTGCTTAATCTCACGCCGCGTTTGGTGCCTCCGCTATGGGCAGATGCAGTACTGGGGGTCGGGAATGTTGAAGGCCAACGGCCAGTGCAGCCCGAGCTTCGGCGTGTGTGAGGCCGATGTTGAGCAGAAACTCATGACTGTATGCACATTTTAGAACCGATAGACGCGACGAGGACGTACAAAAACACTGACTCACAAGATAGAAAACACGAAAACACCGTTCTGTCTGGAGAGAGAGAAGCCGCATTGTGTGCACAAATAATAAATAATTAGCTACACATCAGAAATCACTGATCACAGATCAGAAGGAACTGAAAAAAGACTTCTGTTTTCATTTGTACATCCAAACACTGAGAAACTGCCAGCGTTCACTCGTTCACAACCCATGATCTCTCGAGCGTTTGCATGGGCGTGCTAGATTCTCTGGGTGGAGGAAAGGGAGGTAACCGTTCCTGTGTGGACGTCAAACCAGGAGACTTCAGGATTGGCTAGTCGGGCCTGTCATTTTCTCAAAGGCAGAGAGAGACAGCCAGAACTCGGGTTTACACCGATCAACATTTCTATCCACTTGGGGACAATATTCAGGCTAGGGGAACTCATATTAATGTTGAAAAACCTCATAAAATGAAAATTTCACGCCATGGGACCTTTAAAGCAGCACTTGGTAACTTTTCAACCTTCATAACATATTTTCAAGACTCTTGTGGTGATACATCGACTTACAATAGGTTGAATGACACGTCTGCCATAGCCTGACGGGGTCTGTATCGTTTTTAATTGTACTTTTAAACTTCGGGTTTCGGGTAGTAACCCGAGAAAAAAAAGAACTACAAAATTCGACTGCTTTACGGCATATACGTCACTTCCACCAGCACCCTCACTTCCTTAAATTCGGACGTGCGAGCCCAACTATCATTTGTTTGCCGGATGTTATAGTCATGGCCGAAGCAGCACAGAAAAATAAGAAAGCAAAGGTTTTGTCGGAGGAAAGCAAAAAGAGGAAAGGAGAAAGTGATGGGATTAAAGGCAGGACGAGGATCAACATTGGGTCAGCGTTTGCTCGTTGGCGTGAGCTGAAGGAGGAGGAGGGGTGCCCGTAAATACATAAGACGTACAAAATCATATTTACATTTTGACATTTCCCAGATAGCAAGCAACCATTGAAACAATGTTAAATTAACGTTAAACACATTGAATCAATATCACTTTTGCACCCGCAAATAATG